>NC_137738.1:89140541-89158041 GCF_963264785.1 Psittacula echo | reverse complement strand
AATGGTTAGGGCTGAAGATGACCTTAAGATCATCTAGTTCCTTCCTCCCTGACGTGGGCAGGGACATGTCACACTAGACCATGTCGCCAAAGGCTCTGCCCAACCTGGCCTTGAACACTGCCAGGGATGGAGCAGCCACAACTTCCTTGGGCAACCTGTTCCAGTGCCTCACCACCTTCACAATAAAGAACATCATAATATTTAACTTGAACTTCCCCCATTTAAGTTTAAACCCCTTGTCTTATTGCTACAGTCCTTGATGAAAAATCCCCTCTGGCATTCTTATAGACCCCCTTTCAGATACTGGAAGACTGCTATGAGGTGTCCATGCAGCCTTCTCCAGGCTGAACAGCCCCAACTTTCTCAGCCTGTCTTCATACGGGAGGTGCTCCAGTCCCCTGATCATCCTTGTGGCCCTCCTCTGGACTTGCTCCAATAGTTCCATGTCCTTCTTATGTTGACGACACTAGAACTGAACACTGTACTCCAAGTGGGTTCTCATGAGAGCAGAGTAGAGGGGCAGGATCACCTCCTTGGACCTGCGGGTCATGCTTCTTTTGATAAGGCCCAAGATACGGTTGGCCCTGACCCAGGTGTAGGACCTTGCACTTCTCTTTGTTGAATTTCCTGAGGTTGGCATCAGCCCTCTTCACAAGTGTGTCGAGGTCCCTCTGGATGGCATCCCTTCCCTCCGGAATATCAACCAAACCACACAGCTTGGTGTCATCAGCAAACTTGCTGAGGGCGCACTCAATCCCACTGTCCATGTCACCAACAAAGATGTTGAACAAGACCGGTCCCAACACTGATTCCTAAGGGACACCACTCATTACTGCTCTCCAACTGGACATTGAGCCATTGACCACAACTCTTTGCGTGTGGCCATCCAGCCAATTCTTTATCCATTGTGTGATCCATCTATCAAATTGATGTCTCTCCAGTTTAGAGGCAAGGATGTGAGGTGGGCTGATGCCAACCTTATGAAGTTTAACCATGCCAAGTGCAAGGTCCTACACCTGGGTTGGAGCAATTCCAGGCACGGCTACAGGTTGGGCAGAGAAGAGATTCAGAGCAGCCCTGCAGAGAAGGACTTGGGGGTGTTGGTCAATGAGAAAATGAACATGAGCCAGCTTCAGTGTGCGCTCGCAGCCCAGAAAGCCAACTGTATCCTGGGCTGCATCAAAAGGAGTGTGACCAGCAGGTCCAAGGAGGTGATTCTGCCCCTCGACTCTGCTCTCGTGAGACCTCACTTGGAATATTGTGTGCAGTTCTGGTGTCCTCAACATAAAAAGAACATGGAACTGTTGGAAGAAGTCCAGAGGAGGGCCACGAGGATGATCAGGGGACTGGGGCACCTCCAATATGAAGACAGGCTGAGAAAGTTGGGGCTGTCAACTTTCTCTTCTCAGCCTGGAGAAGAGAAGGCTGTGTGGAGACCTCATAGCAGCCTTCCAGTATCTGAAGGGAGCCTACAAGGATGCTGGGGATGGACTATTCATCAGGGACTGTAGTGACAGGACAAGGGGTAACGGGTTCAAACTTAAACAGGGGAAGTTTAGATTGGATATAAGAAATAATTTTTTTACTGTGAGGGTGGTGAGGCACTGGAATGGGTTGCCCAGGGAGGTTGTGAATGCTCCATCCCTGGCGGTTTTCAAGGCCAGGTTGGACGAAGCCTTGGGTGGCATGGTTTAGTGTGAGGTGTCCCTGCCCATGGCAGGGGTGTTGGAACTGGATGATCTTAAAGTCCTTTCCAACCCTAACTATTCTATGATTCTATGATTCTATTCTATGATTCTATGTCGTGCAGGACAGTGTTGAATGCTTTGCACAAGTCCAGGTAGATGACGCCAACTGCTCTGCCTCTATCCATTAGTTCTGTAGCCTCACCATAGAAGGCCACCAAATGGGTCAGGAATGATTTGCCCTTAGTGAAACCATGTTGGCTGTCACCGACCACCTCATTATTTTTAGATAAGACAGGTAACGTTTCAGAAAATCTCATCTCCCTTTTGAGGATCACATGTAAAATTTTGTGCTTTTATTTTACCTATTTATTAGTAAAATTCTGGATTTTTCTTGCTCAGTTTTCATTCATAATGTCCTTCAGTAGCTCCCATGAGAAAGTCAACAATACATTTTTGCACTACACATATTATATAATTGGAGTGAGACTCTTCACTAGGGACTGTAGTGATAGGACAAGGGGTAACGGGTTAAAACTTTAACAGGAGAAGTTTAGAATGGATATAAGGAAGAAGTTCTTTACTGTAAGGGTGGTGAGGCACTGGAATGGGTTGCTCAAGGAAGTTGTGAATGCTCCATCCCTAGCAGTGTTCAAGGCCAGGTTGGACAGAGCCTTGGGTGGCATGGTTTAGTGTGAGGTGTCCCTGCCCATGGCAGGGGGGTTGGAACTAGATGATCTTAAGGTCCTTTCCAATGCTAACTATTCTATGATTCTATGATTCTATGATAATGTTATTTCTGATATTAGTTCCCAGTACCAGAATTTTACTGCTAATGCATGACTAAATTTTTTTGTAGTATTAAAATACATTTGTATACAGTCCAAAGCTACAGGACAAAAGAATTAAATATGACAGTGATCCTGATAAGCAGGCAAATCACTGTATATCAGATATAAAGAATATATCTATATTATAAATGTAAGCTTATAATTTTGTCACCTCATGTCCAGTAAAATGGATCACTGTGACCAGGAAACAAGTGCATCCCACTAAACCTGGATCAGTACACCAGTAGGCTAGTATGATGCAGAGTAAAAAAAGCATCACATTCTCTGCATTAGTGGTGAGCTTATCAGCGGTAGCTGAAGTAGTTAATGCTTATTCCCCGCGCCTGTTTCCTGCACACATTAGTATTTCTTCTGATAAATCCTTTTGCCAAAGGATATGAGCCAACTCCTCTGGCCTCATAAGACTATTTTTCCATTGTTGTGATCAACTGACCCTTCTCTGTGTCAGTGGATTTAACCCTTCTTGAACTTTGTTTGACTTAATGCTTCTTGAGCCTACTTTGCCCAGTATCCCAAGCAATGCCTTCACAAATAACATTACATCTCTCTGTTGCTATTGACCAAAATACTTTGCATATCTTTCGTAATGTCCTCATATTACATTTTTCTTGCCCATTCACTGATGGCTCTTAGACCTGTGATCAACTGTTCCATTTTGATTAAGTTTCTTAATACAGCAAAAAGAAAAAATCATCATTAATCTCTAACCTTGCCTTTCTATTTAGTCCATCACATCATCAAATCTTTTTACGTACAATATATTAGTTCTATGCTGATCAATCTTCCCTTCTTTATCCATTTATGTTTTTTTATTTAACATCAGTAATAAAATTATTTGCCTCAGTAGTACCAAAAAGACAAAAATTATAGCAGAAAGCATATTCACAAATAACTTTGAGCTATCTTCAATATCTTTGAGCACTTCAAGATAGAGAAAAGTTTTACTTCCACCATAAAGGAAGGGATAATGTGGTATGGGTCATGTGTAACCAATTACTCATTTCGCACTTTTGGTGGAGAAAACCAGATCTAAGTCTAGAGCAAAAATTTTCATTGCAGTACTTTTTTCAATGGGGGCATTGATCTCTGAACAGAACATTTAGCCTTGGCAGCAGTAGATTGGTTTTCTTAACTATCTCTCATGAACTGTTAGGAATAATTTGTGGATTCTCCAGGGTTTACTGACTGTATACTGAAAATCACTCCCTTGCAAATCACTTCCAAAGAGCATGATCATCCAATTGCCTGTGGAAAGGATTGACATAGAAGAATAAAAAGCTGCAAAACAAGTACACTGAGTCAGTAAAAGGCAAAAGAAACAGGACAAAGTCAGGCCACCAAACATGTAGACATATAAAATGGAGAAAGTAACAAAAAAGGTAGGAACACTTGTGCTGAGATAACACAACTATTCAAGAAGAAAAAGGCTGCTTGATACAGCAGAGCTGGAGGATGCAGGCATGCACAGTGGAAGTTGCTCAGAAGCCTTTTTTTTTTTTATGAGATTCCTGAATTAGCCCTTGCCCTTATTCCTTGGTTTCTTAGTTTTGTATTAGGGTCTGGGCTCTGCCAAATCTGAAAGTGTAGATCCTATGGCTACATGATTTAGGATGCTAATAAGAGAAGCTTCAATCTTAAATTAGCATCCAATGTATCCTGCTTAAAATAAGAAATTCTTAACACTGAAAAGTCAAACAATACTTCACTGAAAACAAACCAAACCAAAATTCTGTCTCCTACTGCACACCAAACATTAGAGCCATACACTTCCCATTGGGTTTTATAAAGTATGCTGCCTCTCAAAATCCCTGGCCATGCCCCAGAGCCCTCAGGCTCTGCCCAGATGGATGTCCAAGATGTCTGAGCACACTCATATTTAATCAGATCAACGTTAACACCTCCACCAACAGGAATATTTAAGCCTAGGTAGAAGTCAGGTCTCAACTCTAATATAGAATCATAGAATCATAGAATAGTTAGGGTTGGAAAGGACCTTAAGATCAGGTCTATTTCCAACCCCCTGCCATGGGCAGGGACACCTTACACTAGACCATGTCACCCAAGGCTCTGTCCAACTTGGCCTTGAACACCGCTGGGGATGGAGCATTCACAACTTCCTTGGGCAACCCGTTCCAGTGCCTCACCACCCTTACAGTAAAGAACTTCTTCCTTATATCCAATCTAAACTTCCCCTGTTTAAGTTTTAACCCGTTACCCCTTGTCCTATCACTACAGTCCCTAGTGAAGAATCCCTCTATGGCATCCTTATAGACCCCCTTCAGATACTGGAAGGCTGCTATGAGGTCTTCACGCAGCCTTCTCTTCTCCAGGCTGAACAGCCCCAACTTTCTCAGCCTATCTTCATATGCACCAAATGTCACTTACCTTACAAGTATATATTGAACCAGTAGCAAAATGGCATATCATAATTTCAGTATCATTTGTGAGATCATTATGAACAACACACTTTCAGAATTTTAGTTTGTAATTTTTGGAGGGACACCAGAATTAAAATGACACAACCGTTAATTCTTCATTTAAGACTTTCTTTTTCATCTTTCTTTATGTTTTCCCTGCCTTTTTTTCTCCAAGGCACCAGCGTTTTAGGTTGTAGATTTAAAAACCAGAATGTTAGAAGGTGCTTCCATGATTCTGATTCGGAGAAATCTCCAGGAACTCGCCAACAAAGTTTTAAGTTGACAAGCAGGTATTCTTTATTGCGGCACCAGGAGACACAGGGGATCACTCCTCCAAGTGTGTCTCTGCCAGGCATCAACCAGGCTGTGATTATATTGTCCTTAAACATACATATTCATTAGATTACGTACATTACATCATACTTTTTAGAGAATGCCTCCTGTATGCATACAAAAATGGGGTAGCGGGCTTTCGGACTCTGGGTGGTTATTTCTTCATCACTTTGTTTTAGGATCATTGTCATATCAGTAACCACCAGGTGGTTCTGGCAAAGCTTATCTTAGTAATTTCCTTTTCTGTATAGCTGCTAACAAAGCCTAACGTTCTTGAGGTTACTTATTTACAACCCTATTCTTCCATCAACCCCTTTCTTCAATCCACCCTATTCTTCAATCAACCCCATTCTTCAATTCCTAATTCTGTGTTCTATCTTTGAGTCGCAGTGTTAGTTTTGTTTGATTGTTATAAATTTGTGTTATTAAAAAAGTACTGAGGAATCCAGTGGTACAAGCAAAAAGTTTGCTCCTTCATGCGAACACTGGGGCCTGAAGCAGTTGGTGTTAAAGAGGGTTGTAGCATAGAGCTACACACATCTAGCTGGTCACATCTAGGAGAGGGTTCAAAGAACCTCCTGAGATCAAGTGGCCTAAGTAAGGGCTAGGTCAGTGACTCAGAAAGTCATTGGTTAACTTGGGAGTAAGGATATGTGTGAAAGGAGCACATGGGAACATCTGTTTTATTTCTCTTCTAGCTGCTCTGAGCATTCCCTGTTTAAAAATTAAACTCTTATCTTTGTTCAAAACCTATCTTTTTGTGTGTTTAAAATCCTTTTGGTCTTCTTTGAAGAGCTTACTGTGAAGAGAACACCTAGGCAGATCCTCTTCAAAAACAGCTCTGGGCCTTGTCCTACTCATATTTTGAAGTCCTGCTCATTAAGTCAGAGTTTCTCTTGACTTCAGTGAAATTTTGAGGGAGTGCATTCGAAAAATTTAAAACAGATCATTTAATAGACAAATATTAACAATAACAGGTAGCATTTATATTTTACCTTTTATCTATGGATTAGTTTGTGACCAGCATTTAAATATGCCTATCAGATTCCTTAGGAAATAGTGGATAGAGTCGAATTACAGCTTGAAAAATCAAGTTTTAACCAGGATTTTCAAACTGCTGCATGTAAGAACAAATTTTCCAGCATGCTGAGCACCTCTATTCAGACAGCTTCTGATTGTGTGTAGACAAGATGCACTATGGGATGGTTTGCATGAGGCCTCTCTACAGATAAGATCACATCATGTGCAATTCTAGCAGCCTCACCTGAATCAGCATGTCCAATTAGAGGTGCAACCTTTGCCATGAATATTTCTATTACTTCTTGCTTATTTACACATCTAGTCTGAAAAAGAATCTCTTCTTATCCCAGTCAGTTCAAACCAGTTTATAATCACACACAGTCACATAAGTTATGACTACAAAACCTTAGCAGTTCAGCTGATGATGCAGAATCTGTTTTGAGTCATACTGCAATTTTGCTCCTTATTTTAAATATTATCCATCAGCACTCCAACAGTAAATACAATTGCTTAAAAAGAAGATTACTTCTTTCTTCCTTCTGGAATTAATTATTCTTCCAGTCTGTGTACTCCAGACCTGCCTACTAGGACAGAAATCCAGCTAAAATTATTTTCAGAAATTGTTCTCACATGTGTCGTGAAAACCACAGATGATGCAAAGGAGAAAGAGTGGGATAACAGGAAGGGGACAAAATTTTTTTAGGGAAAGGAATTAAGTAGGATATAAGTAAAGAGGTGAGAATAAGGAAAATTTACACCTGACAAATAAATTTCTCCTGAACAGGCTTGAAGTAGTTCAATTTGCTGCTATTGATGTTGACATGCTGGTTTCCTGGGTGGAGTAACAAAAGTAGTAACCTTTTGTGATAGTAATACTGTGACCTTTTCTTTTTGCAGTTTACTGAAAGTGTTAGTGAAATGTGAGCTAAAAGATAAAGTTCTTTCTTGATCAAAGAGGCGTACCACAGAAAGGCTCTCCTGTTCCATCTTTTCTTAGGAAGCATGAAGTTTTGAGGGATCAGAATTTTTAATCTAAAATTATAGATTAAATTTTAACTCTAAAAATGTTTCTGGGTACATATACATGAGAGGTGAATAGGTATCATGCCATGTGTAATCAGAAAAACTGGAATGTCTCTTTTAACAGTAAGGTTTAGATACTACACATATTGCTGAGGTGAGTAGCTTGAGAGAGGATACCTTCAACACCAGAGCATGGGGGAAACTCAGCATCCAGGAGCCTCAACTCAGAGTGGAAAGAGCCACCAAGGGAGCCTCCAGTCCTCGACAGGACTTGCCCAGGAGCCGGCAGCTCAGCTGACGCGAGCAGCTGACTCACAGGGGGCGGAGCCACGAGGAGCGGCACCAGCTCTGACTGGTTAAAAACCTGCCCCTGGGAGCGCGAGTGATTAGGAGCATGGTGCGGTAGTTTGTGTGGGGAGGCGAGCGGGATGGTGAGCACTCGCCTTATGACCAGGGCCCGATCTGGGAGCTCTGCTCTGGCTGCCCGGGCAGTGGCCAGCGTAGGCACCCAGACAGAGCCGATGAGAGGGGAGGCTGCAGCGCAGAGCTGGGGGTGTAGAGAGTGCCTGCACTGGTCTCGTAAGGGAACGGTGCCCAATGGGCAGGGCTGCCCTCGGTGCGCAATGGTGGAGGTCCTCCTGCAGCAGGTGGCTGAGCTGCGGGATGCTATTAATAGACTGCAAGATGTCAGGAAAGCCGAGAGGAAGCAGGAATGCTTGCTCCAGGCCCAAACTGTGCAGGGGCCTCAAGTGTGCCCTGTAGCTCATGGAGGAAAGAAGGAGGCCACTAACCCAGGAAGCGGGGAAACAGTAACAAAGAAAACCAACAAAAAAAGGACGAAAAGGACAATTAAAAGCAATGGGCTTCCTCCTAAATCTGATGTCCCCACCCAGAACTGCTTTGCAGTTCTGCAGGGGGCTAATGTGAAAACACACTCACACCATGAACAACAGGCTGATGCACTGCTAAAGAAGATCTCTACTGGTGCTGCCAGGAAAAAGCAGCAGGTCATAGTGGTAGGGGACTCTACTTTGAAAGGAACAGAGACACCCACCTGTCAGCCTGACCCAGTTTCAAGGGAGATGTGTTGCCTACCAGGGGCATGGATTAAGGATGGTGTAGAGAGGCTGCCTGCTCTAGAAAGTCCCACTGTCTATTACCCGCTTCTAGTTGTCCATGTGGGTGCTACTGATACAGATAGCAGTAGCCTGGAGAGCATAAAGAAAGACTACAGAGCCCTGGGAGAGGTGGTTAGGGGCTCTGGAGCTCAGATTGTCTGTCAATTCTCCAGGATACAGGGGGAGACCTTAAACAAGCTAGGAGGATTGACCAGGTTAATAAATGGTTAGAAGGGTGGTGGTGCCATAGTCAGGGGTTTGGGTGTCTAGAACATGGGACTCACTTTAGTAGGCCAGGTCTACTGGGGGCTGGCGGACCTCCTCTGATAAAGAAGTGGAAGAGTGGTTTTGGTAGGAGGCTTGCCAGACTGGTCAAAGATGCTTTAAATTAGATGTGTTGGGGGAGGGGGGCATCATTCCATCCCAACACAACCAGTCAGTTTCCAGCACCTATAATAAATGCTCAGAGCAATGTAAAGATACTCCAGCCACTCCAGCTAATAAGCTGGCTTCATTTGGAGCTCAGCTCAGATGCCTCTATACAAACGCCCGTAGCATGGGGAACAAACAAGGAATTAGAGATGTGTGCACAGCTACGGGGGTATGATATAATAGGCATCATGGAAACATGGTGGGATGGCTCCTATGACTGTAGTGTTGGAATGGAAGGTTACAGGCTCTTTAGAAAAGACAGGCCTGGCAGGCGGGGAGGAGGAGTTACTGTTTATGTTAGGGATAGGCTGGAGAGTATGGAACTGTGTCTGGGGACAGGTGAGCAGTCAACAGAGAGTTTGTGGGTCAGGGTTAAAGGGAGAACAGCAATGGGAGACATCAATGTGGGGATCTGTTACAGACCGCCTCATCAAGAGGAATCTGTGGATGAAGCACTCTATAGACAGATAGGAAAAGCCTCACGCTCACAGGCCCTTGTTCTCATGGGGGACTTCAACCACCCTGAGATCTGTTGGAGGGATGGTATGGCCCGGCACATGCAATCCAGGAGGTTCCTCGATTGTGTGGAAGACAACTTCCTTCTTCAAGTAATAGAGGAATAGACAAGGAGAGGTGCCATGCTTGACCTCGTGCTCACTAGCAGGGAAGGGCTGGTTGGAAATGTGACGCTCCAGGGCAGCCTTGGTTGCAGTGACCACGAGCTGGTCTAGTTCGAGATCCTCAGGACAGTGAGAAGAGCGTGCAGCAAGCTCACTGCCCTGGACTTCAAGAGAGCAGACTTTGGCCTCTTCAGGAACCTGCTTAGTAAGGTTCCATGGGACACAGCCCTAGAGGGCAGGGGGGCCCAAGACTGTTGGTTGATATTCAAGGACCACCTGCTACAAGCTCTGTAGTGCTGCATCCCAACTAGAAGGAAGTGCAACAGGAGAGCCAGGAGACCTCCTTGGATGGATAAGGAGCTGTTCAGGAAAATTCAAAGGAAAAAAGAGGCTTATAAAAGGTGGAACCAAGGGCAGGCAGCCTGGGAAGAATACAGAGATGTTGTCCGGGGAGCTAGGGACTAGGTTAGGAAAGCTAAGGCCCAGTTAGAATTAAACTTGGCTAGGCATGTTAAAGATAACAGGAAGGGATTCTATAGGTACATTGCAAATAAAAGAAAGACTAGGGACAATGTGGGCCCACTCCGGAAGCTACCAGGAGAACTGGCTACCATGGATTTTCAGAAGGCTGAGGTTCTGAATGACTTCTTTGCCTCGGTCTTCACTGACAAAGGCTCTGACCACACCACCCAAGTCTTGGAAGGCAGACGCAGGGACTGTGAGAAAGAAGACCTTAGGCCCACTGTACAAGAGGATCTGGTTAGAGACCATCTTAAAAACCTGAACGTGCACAAGTCCATGGGACCTGATGAAATCCATCCACGGGTCCTGAAGGAGCTGGCGAATGAAGTTGCTAAGCCACTGTCCATCATATTTGAAAAATCATGGCAGTCAGGTGAAGTTCCCGACGACTGGAAAAAGGCCATTTTCAAGAAGGGGAAAATGGATGACCCGGGGAATTACAGACCAGTCAGTCTCACCTCTGTGCCTGGCAAAAGCTTGGAGCAGATTCTCCTGGAAGGCATGCTAAGGCACATAAAAGCAAGGAGGTGGTTGGTGACAGCCAGCATGGCTTTAGAATCAGAATCAGAATCAGAAGGCAGCATGGCTTTACCAAGGGGAAATCCTGCCTGACCAATTGGTGGCCTTCTATGATGGGGCTATGTAACTGATGGACAGGGGTAGAGCACTAAACCATGTCACCCAAGGCCTCATCCAACCTGGCCTTGAACACCGCCAAGGATGGAGCATTCACAACCTCCCTGGGCAACCCATTCCAGTGCCTCACCACCCTCACAGTAAAGAATTTCTTCCTTATATCCAATCTAAACTTCCCCTGTTTAAGTTTGAACCCGTTACCCCTTGTCCTGTCACTACAGTCCCTGATGAATAGTCCATCCCCAGCATCCTTGTAGGCCCCCTTCGGATACTGGAAGGCTGCTATGAGGTCTCCACGCAGCCTTCTCTTCTCCAGGCTGAACAGCCCCAACTTTCTCAGCCTGTCTTCATACGGGAGGTGCTCCAGTCCCCTGATCATCCTCGTGGCCCTCCTCTGAACTTCTTCCAACAGTTCCATGTCCTTTTTCTGTTGAGGACACCAGAACTGCACACAATACTCCAAGTGAGGTCTCACGAGAGCAGAGGGGCACGATCACCTCCTTGGACCTGCTGGTCACACTCCTTTTGATGCAGCCCAGGATACGGTTGGTTTTGTGGGCTGCGAGTGCACACTGCCGGCTCATGTTCATTTTTTCATTGACCAACACCCCCAAGTCCTTCTCCACAGCGCTGCTCTGAATCTCTTCTCTGCCCAACCTGTAGCTGTGCCTTGGATTGCTCCGACCCAGGTGCAGGACCTTGCACTTGGCATGGTTAAACTTCATAAGGTTGACATCAGCCCACCTCACAAGCATGTCGAGGTCCCTCTGGATGGCATCCCTTCCCTCCAGTGTATCAACCGAACCACACAGCTTGGTGTCATCGGCAAACTTGCTGAGGGCGCACTCAATCCCACTGTCCATGTCACCAACAAAGATGTTGAACAAGACTGGTCCCAACACCAATCCCTGAGGGACACCAGGGGTGACATGTTTGTTTCTAAATTGGGGAGACATCAATTTGATAGGTGGACCACTCGGTGGATAAAGAACTGGCTGGATGGCCGCATGCAAAGAGCTGTGGTCAATGGCTGTCTTTAACACCAACTTCTTCAGGCCCCAGCGTTCACACGAAGGAGCAAACCTTTTGCTTGTACCATTGGGTTCCTCATTACATTTTTAATAACACAAATTTATAACAATCAAACAAAACTAACACTGCGACTCAAAAATAGAAAGGGGTTGATGGAAGAATGGGGTTGTAAATAAGTAACCTCAAGAACGTTAGGCTTTGTTAGCAGCTATACAGAAAAGGAAATTACTAAGATAAGCTTTGCCAGAACCACCTGGTGGTTACTGATATGACAATGATCCTAAAACAAAGTGATGAAGAAATAACCACCCAGAGTCCGAAAGCCCGCTACCCCATTTTTGTATGCATACAGGAGGCATTCTCTAAAAAGTATGATGTAATGTACGTAATCTAATGAATATGTATGTTTAAGGACAATATAATCACAGCCTGGTTGATGCCTGGCAGAGACACACTTGGAGGAGTGATCCCCTGTGTCTCCTGGTGCCGCAATAAAGAATACCTGCTTGTCAACTTAAAACTTTGTTGGCGAGTTCCTGGAGATTTCTCCGAATCAGAATCATGGAAGCACCTTCTAACATTCTGGTTTTTAAATCTACAACCTAAAACGCTGGTGCCTTGGAGAAAAAAAGGCAGGGAAAACATAAAGAAAGATGAAAAAGAAAGTCTGAAATGAAGAATTAACGGTTGTGTCATTTTAATTCTGGTGTCCCTCCAAAAATTACAAACTAAAATTCTGAAAGTGTGTTGTTCATAATGATCTCACAAATGATACTGAAATTATGATATGCCATTTTGCTACTGGTTCAATATATACTTGTAAGGTAAGTGACATTTGGTGCATATGAAGATAGGCTGAGAAAGTTGGGGCTGTTCAGCCTGGAGAAGAGAAGGCTGCGTGAAGACCTCATAGCAGCCTTCCAGTATCTGAAGGGGGTCTATAAGGATGCCATAGAGGGATTCTTCACTAGGGACTGTAGTGATAGGACAAGGGGTAACGGGTTAAAACTTAAACAGGGGAAGTTTAGATTGGATATAAGGAAGAAGTTCTTTACTGTAAGGGTGGTGAGGCACTGGAACGGGTTGCCCAAGGAAGTTGTGAATGCTCCATCCCCAGCGGTGTTCAAGGCCAAGTTGGACAGAGCCTTGGGTGACATGGTCTAGTGTAAGGTGTCCCTGCCCATGGCAGGGGGTTGGAAATAGACCTGATCTTAAGGTCCTTTCCAACCCTAACTATTCTATGATTCTATGATTCTATATTAGAGTTGAGACCTGACTTCTACCTAGGCTTAAATATTCCTGTTGGTGGAGGTGTTAACGTTGATCTGATTAAATATGAGTGTGCTCAGACATCTTGGACATCCATCTGGGCAGAGCCTGAGGGCTCTGGGGCATGGCCAGGGATTTTGAGAGGCAGCATACTTTATAAAACCCAATGGGAAGTGTATGGCTCTAATGTTTGGTGTGCAGTAGGAGACAGAATTTTGGTTTGGTTTGTTTTCAGTGAAGTATTGTTTGACTTTTCAGTGTTAAGAATTTCTTATTTTAAGCAGGATACATTGGATGCTAATTTAAGATTGAAGCTTCTCTTATTAGCATCCTAAATCATGTAGCCATAGGATCTACACTTTCAGATTTGGCAGAGCCCAGACCCTAATACAAAACTAAGAAACCAAGGAATAAGGGCAAGGGCTAATTCAGGAATCTCATAAAAAAAAAAAAGGCTTCTGAGCAACTTCCACTGTGCATGCCTGCATCCTCCAGCTCTGCTGTATCAAGCAGCCTTTTTCTTCTTGAATAGTTGTGTTATCTCAGCACAAGTGTTCCTACCTTTTTTGTTACTTTCTCCATTTTATATGTCTACATGTTTGGTGGCCTGACTTTGTCCTGTTTCTTTTGCCTTTTACTGACTCAGTGTACTTGTTTTGCAGCTTTTTATTCTTCTATGTCAATCCTTTCCACAGGCAATTGGATGATCATGCTCTTTGGAAGTGATTTGCAAGGGAGTGATTTTCAGTATACAGTCAGTAAACCCTGGAGAATCCACAAATTATTCCTAACAGTTCATGAGAGATAGTTAAGAAAACCAATCTACTGCTGCCAAGGCTAAATGTTCTGTTCAGAGATCAATGCCCCCATTGAAAAAAGTACTGCAATGAAAATTTTTGCTCTAGACTTAGATCTGGTTTTCTCCACCAAAAGTGCGAAATGAGTAATTGGTTACACATGACCCATACCACATTATCCCTTCCTTTATGGTGGAAGTAAAACTTTTCTCTATCTTGAAGTGCTCAAAGATATTGAAGATAGCTCAAAGTTATTTGTGAATATGCTTTCTGCTATAATTTTTGTCTTTTTGGTACTACTGAGGCAAATAATTTTATTACTGATGTTAAATAAAAAAACATAAATGGATAAAGAAGGGAAGATTGATCAGCATAGAACTAATATATTGTACGTAAAAAGATTTGATGATGTGATGGACTAAATAGAAAGGCAAGGTTAGAGATTAATGATGATTTTTTCTTTTTGCTGTATTAAGAAACTTAATCAAAATGGAACAGTTGATCACAGGTCTAAGAGCCATCAGTGAATGGGCAAGAAAAATGTAATATGAGGACATTACGAAAGATATGCAAAGTATTTTGGTCAATAGCAACAGAGAGATGTAATGTTATTTGTGAAGGCATTGCTTGGGATACTGGGCAAAGTAGGCTCAAGAAGCATTAAGTCAAACAAAGTTCAAGAAGGGTTAAATCCACTGACACAGAGAAGGGTCAGTTGATCACAACAATGGAAAAATAGTCTTATGAGGCCAGAGGAGTTGGCTCATATCCTTTGGCAAAAGGATTTATCAGAAGAAATACTAATGTGTGCAGGAAACAGGCGCGGGGAATAAGCATTAACTACTTCAGCTACCGCTGATAAGCTCACCACTAATGCAGAGAATGTGATGCTTTTTTTACTCTGCATCATACTAGCCTACTGGTGTACTGATCCAGGTTTAGTGGGATGCACTTGTTTCCTGGTCACAGTGATCCATTTTACTGGACATGAGGTGACAAAATTATAAGCTTACATTTATAATATAGATATATTCTTTATATCTGATATACAGTGATTTGCCTGCTTATCAGGATCACTGTCATATTTAATTCTTTTGTCCTGTAGCTTTGGACTGTATACAAATGTATTTTAATACTACAAAAAAATTTAGTCATGCATTAGCAGTAAAATTCTGGTACTGGGAACTAATATCAGAAATAACATTATCATAGAATCATAGAATCATAGAATAGTTAGCATTGGAAAGGACCTTAAGATCATCTAGTTCCAACCCCCCTGCCATGGGCAGGGACACCTCACACTAAACCATGCCACCCAAGGCTCTGTCCAGCCTGGCCTTGAACACTGCTAGGGATGGAGCATTCACAACTTCCTTGAGCAACCCATTCCAGTGCCTCACCACCCTTACAGTAAAGAACTTCTTCCTTATATCCATTCTAAACTTCTCCTGTTAAAGTTTTAACCCGTTACCCCTTGTCCTATCACTACAGTCCCTAGTGAAGAGTCTCACTCCAATTATATAATATGTGTAGTGCAAAAATGTATTGTTGACTTTCTCATGGGAGCTACTGAAGGACATTATGAATGAAAACTGAGCAAGAAAAATCCAGAATTTTACTAATAAATAGGTAAAATAAAAGCACAAAATTTTACATGTGATCCTCAAAAGGGAGATGAGATTTTCTGAAACGTTACCTGTCTTATCTAAAAATAATGAGGTGGTCGGTGACAGCCAACATGGTTTCACTAAGGGCAAATCATTCCTGACCCATTTGGTGGCCTTCTATGGTGAGGCTACAGAACTAATGGATAGAGGCAGAGCAGTTGGCGTCATCTACCTGGACTTGTGCAAAGCATTCAACACTGTCCTGCACGACATAGAATCATAGAATAGAATCATAGAATCATAGAATAGTTAGGGTTGGAAAGGACTTTAAGATCATCCAGTTCCAACACCCCTGCCATGGGCAGGGACACCTCACACTAAACCATGCCACCCAAGGCTTCGTCCAACCTGGCCTTGAAAACCGCCAGGGATGGAGCATTCACAACCTCCCTGGGCAACCCATTCCAGTGCCTCACCACCCTCACAGTAAAAAAATTATTTCTTATATCCAATCTAAACTTCCCCTGTTTAAGTTTGAACCCGTTACCCCTTGTCCTGTCACTACAGTCCCTGATGAATAGTCCATCCCCAGCATCCTTGTAGGCTCCCTTCAGATACTGGAAGGCTGCTATGAGGTCTCCACACAGCCTTCTCTTCTCCAGGCTGAGAAGAGAAAGTTGACAGCCCCAACTTTCTCAGCCTGTCTTCATATTGGAGGTGCCCCAGTCCCCTGATCATCCTCGTGGCCCTCCTCTGGACTTCTTCCAACAGTTCCATGTTCTTTTTATGTTGAGGACACCAGAACTGCACACAATATTCCAAGTGAGGTCTCACGAGAGCAGAGTCGAGGGGCAGAATCACCTCCTTGGACCTGCTGGTCACACTCCTTTTGATGCAGCCCAGGATACAGTTGGCTTTCTGGGCTGCGAGCGCACACTGAAGCTGGCTCATGTTCATTTTCTCATTGACCAACACCCCCAAGTCCTTCTCTGCAGGGCTGCTCTGAATCTCTTCTCTGCCCAACCTGTAGCCGTGCCTGGAATTGCTCCAACCCAGGTGTAGGACCTTGCACTTGGCATGGTTAAACTTCATAAGGTTGGCATCAGCCCACCTCACATCCTTGCCTCTAAACTGGAGAGACATCAATTTGATAGATGGATCACACAATGGATAAAGAATTGGCTGGATGGCCACACGCAAAGAGTTGTGGTCAATGGCTCAATGTCCAGTTGGAGAGCAGTAATGAGTGGTGTCCCTTAGGAATCAGTGTTGGGACCGGTCTTGTTCAACATCTTTGTTGGTGACATGGACAGTGGGATTGAGTGCGCCCTCAGCAAGTTTGCTGATGACACCAAGCTGTGTGGTTTGGTTGATATTCCGGAGGGAAGGGATGCCATCCAGAGGGACCTCGACACACTTGTGAAGAGGGCTGATGCCAACCTCAGGAAATTCAACAAAGAGAAGTGCAAGGTCCTACACCTGGGTCAGGGCCAACCGTATCTTGGGCCTTATCAAAAGAAGCATGACCCGCAGGTCCAAGGAGGTGATCCTGCCCCTCTACTCTGCTCTCATGAGAACCCACTTGGAGTACAGTGTTCAGTTCTAGTGTCGTCAACATAAGAAGGACATGGAACTATTGGAGCAAGTCCAGAGGAGGGCCACAAGGATGATCAGGGGACTGGAGCACCTCCCGTATGAAGACAGGCTGAGAAAGTTGGGGCTGTTCAGCCTGGAGAAGGCTGCATGGACACCTCATAGCAGTCTTCCAGTATCTGAAAGGGGGTCTATAAGAATGCCAGAGGGGATTTTTCATCAAGGACTGTAGCAATAAGACAAGGGGTTTAAACTTAAATGGGGGAAGTTCAAGTTAAATATTATGATGTTCTTTATTGTGAAGGTGGTGAGGCACTGGAACAGGTTGCCCAAGGAAGTTGTGGCTGCTCCATCCCTGGCAGTGTTCAAGGCCAGGTTGGGCAGAGCCTTTGGCGACATGGTCTAGTGTGACATGTCCCTGCCCACGTCAGGGAGGAAGGAACTAGATGATCTTAAGGTCATCTTCAGCCCTAACCATTCTATGATTATATATATATACATATATATAATCACACTGTGTTTACACAAGGTCATAAACATATTAC